>NW_025110034.1:240569-272273 GCF_011392965.1 Frieseomelitta varia | reverse complement strand
TTTTTTTTTTTTTTTATTGCGAAACGAAACGTAGACACACGAAATCTGTGTACTGGAATTTGTAGATGCTTGATCCGCCGATGTGAAGAATAAACATATTTTGCGGTTTGTTCGGGCGAATGAAGAGAGAATCAACGGGGCCCCGATCGTCTCTCAATTATCGTGACGCGAGGCGCTGGTTGTGACCGGAGCGGCGGAAGCGGTAACGCGAACGATAATAAGCGATTTAAAAGCATCGAGGGTCGCGTGGAGCCGAACGAGCTCGGGACAATTCCATTAAAAACGACGACTGGAACGAAGAGCGAGGAGAGAGAGAGAGAGAGAGAGAAAGAGACAACAGGATCATCGGGAAAGAGGCGCGAGAGCGAGAGAGCGCGGCGAGATTGCGGCAGACGGGGCGCAAAAAAGAAGAGGCAACTTCGAGCTGGACTAATTTGCCGGGCGCGTGTTTCGTCATGCTCGCCAACTCGATTTACGTCGTAGATTGAATCACGCGGACCGAAAAGAACGAATACTAATTTCTTTAGAGGCGAGCCGAGAGATCCTTTTCGTCAAGGAACAACGTTCCGCCCTCCCCCCCCTCTCCCTTTCTTTTATATTCTATATATTTCTGCCCTCCTACGAATCATCGACCCAACCCCCAACAGGAGAAGAAGAGTACCTCGTCGGGCGATTTCTTTCTCTCTCTCTCTTGTACGAACGACGTCGAAGCCAGAGGCTAAGGGTCGAAATTGTTTCTTCTCTCCTACAATTACCGAGCAGCGGAACACTCGAGTTTTTCCCTAGCTTTCCTCCGCTGGAAAAAAGGAGAAGTTACAACGAGGAGGGAGGGAGGGAGGGAGGGGGAGCTACTACCTTCGTAGATGACTCGTTAAGGAACTTTCCCCCTCCGGGTTAAAAGGGGGAGGAAGGGATGATGAACCTGACCCCCTGCGGCCCGGGGATTCGCGAATAACGATCAGCCCGCCTTCTAATAATAATAATAATTATTGTTATTATTATTATTAATTACGAAATTACGAAGACTCGAAGATGGTCGGGCGCTATCGAAACTAATCCCTTAATTAATAAAAATAACCCATTACGCTTAATTATTTCCGAACAACGACGATTATACTAGACGAGAACACAGTAATAAATGTGCTCTTGCTGTAAGATTGAGTTAAGTTGATGCAAAATTTTTTGGCATTTCTTTGAAAATACTTTTAATTTTCTTGATATTCGATTTTATCTCTTCGTTTCGTTGAAATATTCCAAAGTGTATTAAAAGTTACCATTGTCTACCTAAATTTTACAATAAATAGCAAACGCGAATTGTTTTTCAGTCCGTCGCGGATTATTGCGCGAAACAGTCGGTCGACGAAAAAGCGGAGCGGAGTCTTGCTTGGCTCCCGCGATGGAGTTCGAGGTAGAAATTTTTGCTGCAATCGACGATTTCGAAAATCGAATGTTTTTCCAAGTAGCCAGAAGTCCCGAGTTCTTTTTCTCTTTGCAGAAATTTCGTCCGGGTCTGCTAATACCTCGCGAAATAACCTCTCGTCTTCTTCGTAAGAAGAAAGATTTCACGACCAGTCCAATGGAACTCGGGACTTGGAACTTGGTTTCGCGGTTCGCGAGGCTTACTAATTAAAAGTATTTATGTACAAAAAGCCGACCGACTTCGCGAGGTAAAAAAAAAAAGAAGAAGAGTTCAGCGGTTTGAGAGATTCAACGATTCGTCCGGTTTTTCTTTGCCTTATTATCCTCCGAGGCGAGTGAAAAAGATGTCTGTGCTTATCGCTGAAGCCGCGCTAATTACCTGCCAGATGCCTATAACCTGTCGCGAGCGCATAAATCTTGGGCCTTTGCGCTTCCCGTACGTGCCGCGCGAAAACAAAGTAAAACTGCGCGAATAAATAAATAAAAAGAAAAAAAAAAAGAAAAAAAAGCGTTGATCGCGTGAAAAGGGACTCACTTTTTCGATATTTTTAAGCGGTAATGTAATTGACTGCGGCGAGAGAAAAAAAAACCAGAGAGAGAGCATTAAAAATATGCAGAAACTAAAACTCACCATTTTTCGGCTTGGTTACGTTCGAATGGGAAATATTTTTACCCGACTAATCCACTTCCGCCGGTGAGAGAGAACTGCCTCTCTCGGCATCGTCCAAACACCAGAGATGCGTTTGCACGGTCGCGGGCTAAAGCCGGCACGAAGCCCGAACAAAGAGATATATCGCATTAAATGGACAATTTCTACAAATGGAAACGAAATCGTCTTTTTTTCTCGTCTCGGCCTTGCTCTCTTACGAGAAAGCTGGATAGACACCTTTCCCATCCCCTCCCCTTTGCCCCTCGAGGGACTCGTCGAAGAATATAGAAATTCTCCGCTCGAGCTTTTCGTGCCGCGCGGCGACGAGATGGGAAAATTTTTCAAAAGCCGCCGTGTTTTTCTTTCAGTCTGGCTCTTCACGATTTCAGAGCCCACGTACCGCTCGTTAAATTCGATTTTTAAACACTTTGTTACTTCATCTACAAACTACAGTTGTACGAAATTTAAAGAAGTTCAAGTATTTATGATATAATTAGCTGAAGATCATTGGACGGGATCAGAGAAGTGAAGGAACCACTTGCAAACATTGCAGATTTTATCAAATTTATATTTAATTTAAAATACACAGGATACGTAATTTTCATTTACCATGTCGATTTCAGTCAAATGGGAATTAGAATAGAAAGACTTCTTCACCTTCTGTCTAAATTCGTCTCGAGTATTGAGATTCGTAGTTTGTCTTTGTGTCATTTGCATTATGGTTCCAAGTGATGAGATCAAGGTTTCGAGAGAAACCTACCTCGCGATACGAAAAATAGACCGATACGTATTTCGTCGTTATCACATTCGACGGGCAAGTTACCCGCCCACCCGCCGCCGGAAGCTTATCGAAGCCAACACTCGGTTCCGTAATTTAAATTCGGATATCCCCCTCCGAGCTGTCGCCAGACACGCGAAACAACATTTTTTTTCAAAGCGTTTCTCGATCGTTTTAGAGGGGGTGGCGCGCGCCTTTCGTCTCCGTTCGCAAAAGTGATCCTCTGGCAAAAAGAGAGGACCTGTTCCTCTCACAGATTACGAGAGAAAGAGAGCGTTTCCACGACACCGGTGGAAATCGTGGTACTCGTTTTCCACGGGAGAGCGGTAGGGGGGCGGAGTGACGCAAGCCGCGCTCCTCTGCCTCTTTCATCGTTCGACCATTATTCTAATGAAAATATGATGAGCGTCATTTCACTGACTGATAGCCGTTATTACGGCGTAACGTCCGCCGGCTGTGCAGCCGGTTTCCACGACGCAGCGTTCCACCTTTGATTTAAATTGCGAACGTTTTCCGTGGCCGCCGTATCTGCCGGAGAGGGGGAGGGTTCCACCACACTCCCCCTCCGGGCCGTTCCGACCCCGCGCCTTTTCATTTCCTGCGATTTTCAGTCGTCGGAGCGTAATCACGTTTGCACGAGCTACGTGTATTCCGCCCGGCACTTAGCCGATTCACCGAGGATGTTAGGAGAAAACGGAACGAAGCGCGATGTAACTAAGTCGTAGAGATGTGGGGGGAGGGGGAGGGAAGAGCGAGAACACCGAAAATCACCGGGTTTGTTCTTTTTTTGTTTTTTATTCTGCTAACAAACTGGCGAACTTCGTTTGCGTCTCGAATTCCCGGACGGAGGAAGTCTTTGTCCCCCGGTGCTCTCCGAACTGACCATTGTCCTTTCCCCACGCGAGATCCTCACGTCTACTTTCGGTTTTAGGAGGTATTTCAAATCTCGAAAAAAGTCTCGATAAAATGTCGAACTTGAGAAACGTAATCTTCGGACATTTCTAGATTTTTGAGACATGTGCGGGTGAGAAAACGTGGAAAATTATTCTCAATGGTATGTATGTATGCGTGAGTATGAGAAGGACGAAGAACGCATATCGTGAAGGAAATCAGGGAAAGAGAAGATCCAAAAAGAGTACATCAGATAGAAGAAAAATAACGAGTCGCGAATCAGTGAGGAAATCATATTAGTGAGGTGTAATAGAGTGGGAGTCAAGTGACAGATTAATATCTTTCGTCACCGCCGTATCGGGACTTTTAAGTATCTATTAATTTCAATATTAGTAAATTTAATATTAATTAAATATTAGTTTTTAAGCATCTATTAATTCCCAAATTAATAAACTATATAATACACTTTACCACGTAGATTAAAACTCTATTATTTTTACCTATACATGTTTGTCCGAGAAGTTTCGACTATTAATTAAATATTAGTTTTTAAACATCTATTAATTCCTAAATTAATAAACTTTGTATAAACTATATAATACACTTTATCACGTAGGTTAAAACCTTATTATTTTTACCTACACATGTTTGTCCGAGAAGTTTCGAATATTAATTAAATATTAGTTTTTAAACATCTATTAATTCCTAAATTAATGAACTTTGTATAGACATAATACACTTTATCACGTAGGTTAAAATCTTATTATTTTTACTTACACATGTTTGTCCGAGAAGTTTCGACTATTAATTAAATATTAGTTTTTAAGCATCAATTAATTCCCAAATTAATAAACTTTGTATAAACTATATAATACACTTTATCACGTAGGTTAAAATCCTATTATTTTTACCTACGCATGTTTGTCCGAGGAGTTCCGAATAATAATTAAATATTAATTTTTAAGCGTCTATTAATCCCTGAATTAATAAACTTTGTATAAACTATATAATACACTTTACCGTGAGTTAAAATCCTATTACTTTTACCTACACACGTTTGTCCGAGAAACTTCGAATATTAACTAAATATTTTAAACATCTATTTGTATTATTTTTACCTACACACGTTTGCCCGAGAAGTTTCGACTTACGAATTAAGAGTCGAGTTTCTCTCGCTCGGTTTTTCGATCCGTGGAAGAAGACGGCGCAAATTGAAGGGTGGCACCGGCTGGCCGCGAGCAGCGTTAGGTCGGCCGCCGGAAGGACAAGCCCCGGAGGTCTCTCGGTCGAGGGGGAGGCGCTGGATGGCGGTGGTCAGGCTACTTAATATGACCGATAGAAGCCTCGGCGAGCTATCAAAGTGTATGGTCGAGGAGGACGAAGGAAGGGGGAGAGAGGAGCTAGCCACCGATGCTGGCTCAGCCGTATTAGTTGTCGTTCCGAAGCGGTTCACCGGTTCACGACCGGGCTATTGGTCGGTGATTTCCCTCCCTCCCCCGCCACCCCTCTCGGTTATCGCCGGGAAATCAAAGTCGAAGCTTCCCCCCCCCCCCCAACACGGAATGAGAGACTTGGCGGTGGAGATCGGTCGGTCAGAGATGTCCATTGAATTTTTACGACCTCGTTCTCGCGTCGCGTATCTCGAATACCGTCGTCGTCCAGAAGAACGAAGAGAAGAAGACGAAGGGATCCAGGGCGAGAATCTCTCTTCGGCCTCGATTTCGAATACGCCGATGATCGGTATAGAGGGAGGAGGGGGAGGAGGAGGGGGGGAGGTGTCGCGCGGCGAATTATTCGAAATGCCGCGGCGTCGCATGGCGTGCCCGTTGGAGGAGCCCCTCTCTCTCTCTCTCTCGTTTTATTCGATCGTCCGCAGATCCAATGTAGTCGAGGCGGGCCAGGCCGAGCCAGGATCCCCGGATTGCTACGGAAATCCGGGGAATGCTTAGGAGCGGCGTCAGTTGCGGTGCATACGCGCCGCGCGCCGCGCCATCGGCCTTTCTTCATGTTTATATGCAGCGGTCCGGGAGTGGACCCGGATTCCCGACGAGAGCCGAGTAATAAATAGTTGTGTTGGCTGACACGGGTTTTCGCGCGCCGCCGCCGGAGGAATCCACGACAAAATCGTCGTTGAACACGTTTCGTCCTCCCCCCTCGCCATTTGCATGATCGTTTACAACCGTCGAGGCTGGAAACGGGGAGCAGATTCTCTGCCTTCGAGGTCTCCTCGAGGTGTCACGACGCTTCCCCCGATTGACAGTTTGAATTTCGTTTTTAATTCCGTTCAGCTTTTCGCGAATGTTTCACGCGCTTTCCTTTTCCCCTTCCATTTCGGACATGATCGTTTTTCGTAGTAAAATTTCAAATTATTTTACCTAAGATATGTCTGGAAGGAAATATATTATTATAAACTGCAGCTGTTTCACGCTATGTTATTTTACGACGCAATGTACACACGAACGTTTTAGTAATACAAGTGGAAAACACGTAAGGCAAACAGATGAATTTCGTCGTGCAACAATATCCCGCAGCACGACGCGTGTCACCGTTTATAATTTTCCTGACGAAACACCCGACGAGTGAATCCTTCTCAATTAACCCGTTGCGCTGGCAGCTGGTTCGCGGACCATAACGAGTGACCGAACCGTATACGATAATTCGCCGCTCTCTTTCTCTTTTGAGCGTCGTCGATACAACATCGCCGGATAGAAATGATTAAAAAGCAATGAACTTGTCATTCGTTTTGCCCACGTGTACATTTACACATACAAATGTACATAAAACTGAGAGAATGTTGCAATTTGGGACAAAAGAAAATTTTAGACGTGCGTGGCACGTCACTCGCGGCGCAAGAGGTTAATAAAAAACCATCAACCACGTTACCAACGTTCAAGCAGAAGTGTCGCGAGAGATCCTTTCTTCCCCGAGTTTCCCCGAAGTATCGATCAAACTCGAGCCTCCTCGCTCGCCTTTTCGAGGGACGACTCTTTCTTTTTTCCAAGTCGTCGCTCCCTCTGTTTATCTTTTCCCTCGGCAAGTCGGAAGCATTTTTCGAGCACGGGCGTGCGGCATACGCTTTTAACCTATGCAAAGAAACGGGCGGATACGCGAGAGACAGAGGGAAAAAGAGAGAGAGAGAGAGAGAGAGAGAGAGATATCGATACGGAAAGATATTGCCACTTGGGAGTGTAATGCGCCCCTCCTACTCCCTTCGAGCAAATGCGCTTGACCCGGAAAAAAAACTCGGCAGCCAGGTTGGACTCGGTTGAAGAGCCTCGACAAAATCGAAAAGATGGAAAGCAGGGTTAAGACGGAGAGGAAGAGATTAGTTTCGAATATATATAACCGGAGAATATAACGCGCAAGTGCCTCTTGCTTTTCTTTCTCCCTCTCTCCTTCTCTCTCTCTCTTTCGTGGAAAACTTGCCAATCTCTTCTCGCCCGACTCCGCCCGAGGCACGGATTTTCTAGACAAAAAATAACTTCTGCTCGGTCTCGTTAACCGTCGACCCGTGACGCGCTCGTGCGGTCTCTCGCGATCCTTCTCGTGATCGAATCGAACAAAAATCCCATCTCCTTCGACCCCGATCTCGTTTCCATGCGCACGGAAATTTCCTCCCTCCGCTCGACTCCGAGCGGGGCGGGAAAACCGGTGAACGATCGGTGCAACTGAAACTGGAGAAAAGGGGAAGGGACGAGAGTGGAGAAGCGTCGATCTATCGACGAAAATGGGGATAATAATAACGTTTCGTTGGAATCGCTACTCGTCGACGGTTGCTTAGGCCAGGTTGCTCTGATGGTCGTGTTGCGCTCGGAAGCAAATGACGCGAGAAAAATAATGGAGAGGAGGACAGAGAGTATCGTTTACGACGGAACGTCGTATTCTCTGTATTAATGGCGCACATTTTTTTTACGTTTATTTCAGGCTTTTGTCAGACGCGATCCGAAATTTTCTGCGAGTCTGGCTTCGTTTTCTTTCTTCTGTCCGCTACTACGTGGATCGAAGATCCACGAGAGAGAGAACAGGATTCGCGGGGGCTGAAAATAAAAACAACACGTCAGACGAAATTTTTTTCATCGTTGGGAAAGATCGAGAGTATAAAATCACGAAGTAATTAAGGGAAATTATAAGATAGATAAACTGCTACGGGATAGTAGAATTGGAAAGCTCGTTAGAAAGTCTCGTTTCCTGGCTAATTCATTAATAAGAGAAGTATATATCTTCCGGATGGTGTTTTATAACGCGGTAAAGCCAGAAGCATTTATTATTTTATAAATGAATAATTCATCAATGTGTAATACTGCGCGCGGCATTGAGCCACGAAAGGAACCAATTAAAATTAAAATCATTAAAATATAATAAAATTCGAAATTGAGAATCATTATCTCGTTTGAAATGTAACCACTCGCGCCGTTCGATATCACAATAATGAAAGTTTCGCTAATTATGTGGAATGAAATTGAATATAGTTCTTCCCGATCTGCTGTGTCAGTCACACGTGCGTTTCTTTTTAATTTTTTTGTTAATTGCGATTCTTTATTTATTGTTATATGGTTACCAATCCGTGGCCATGAATGATTCCAGTTTCGGAAGTTTGATGTGCATTCTATAATCCATTGTAAAAAAATTTTTTCCTCCGCCCCCAATGCATTTACATGAGGAGATTACGTCAACGCTAATTAATGACTCGTTATTTCCCTGTACTGCTTGCGGAATATTTTACAAATATTTGCATCGCGTTCTTCCACTGGCACTGTGCAAATATTACATTATTATGTCACGTTATTCGCTTATTTTTAAAAGACGCGTTTTGATCGCGGCCAAGTCGAACGAAACTGATGGTTATTAAAGCCTCGCGACCGAAATAGCTCTCGAAATTCAGCGCCATCAGCCCAAAGTTTCCAATTGTAAAATCGCGAAACTATTTCAATCTGTCGACTCTATAAAAAGCTTGACCGAAGAATTCGAGTTAAACAAATGTTTTATTTGCGAGCATGGCTATTTTAATAAATGCCTCTCAGAGATAATATATACTTTATTTTGATTCGTTGTATTTTAATTCATCGAATCGTCGCTATCGAAAATTTCTATTTGAAGCACATAAAATCGACATATTTAAAATCCTTTCGTCTTCCGTAATTTTTGAAGGAAAAAAAAATATATATTATATATATATATAATGTTCAGATTTAAGAAGTAGATAGTAATTGTATTATTACGAAACATAATAATAACAACTTGCCATTTCCTCGCGATTCCATGTCCCTCATTTTAAATAATCGAATTAGCGAGAAGTAGCAAACATGCGCGATATTGAGGAACAAGAGATTCTGACGTTAATTGATCACTTATATCGTTAATAATCCAAAAAAAACTCTCTTTGACGTGGTAATAGTTACAAAAATAGTTTGCAAACACAAAAAAAAAAGAAGTGCAGCATTTAGTGGATGACAGAGATTTCCATTTAATTTTAAAACGACGCTATCCAAATCTAAACGACGTGGCATCAGCTCAAACTGAAAGTCTAAATATTTCAAACGCTGTTCTATTTTTATTTCGTAAATATCCACTCTTGAATACGGTTGGATTTATTTCATTCTGCTTCGTATTTTTATTGAACTTACTTGATCTTATTTTATAGTTTTATTTAAATATCGCAGACAGCTCGAAAGAAAATCTACGTATTTCAAAGTATCTAAATATTATTAAGTAGTTCAAGTCAATCATTCCGAAATTCTTCATTTTCCTATAAATATCTGCCCCGCGTAAATATCGTTTCTAGATTTAATTTTATTTTGCATTTTACATTACCTCCGACAGAGATTACCAACGAAAGTTCAACCGAATTGAAAATTCCACGACCAAGGAATGTGTCGTGCTCTTGCGATTCTCGGTATGTCTAACATTTTATTCTCCCGCCTTTTTATTTCATTAGTCGATTTCTCTAGGTTGGTCTCTCTGAGAGAAGGTGACTCCGGTATTCAAGGATCTCTCGAACCCTTCATCTGAATCGCCATCGCCGTTACTCCACATCTATATCCGTATTCTTTCTCTCCGTTTCCAGTTCCGCCAGAGTCAGTCGCCGATGCCTACGAGATGCCGCGTAAAATCTCCGCCGCAATAAATTGGCTAATTACAATCCGAAAGAGAACGGGGGAAACGGGAAACGCGCGGTAAGAGAGAAACAGAGGGGGAATCCGAGTTTGGACGGTCGCTTCTCGCGACGTTAATTGGAGAAGTCTATGACCTCTAATTGGCTCTTCTCCCCCGCGCCTTTCCTTTCTTCCTGTTCGCGTCGTCTTTCAACCATCCTTTTACGCTCTTCGCTTCCCTCGTATCCAGCCGGGATAGAGAGAAAGAGAAAAACTCCCTCTTTTTTCCCCCTCTGGCAAGAGAGACTCGCGCGCGAGAGTCGATCGAGCCGCGAGCGTCGCTCCTAGTGAGTCGAAACGCGGCAAGAGAAAAAGCTGATTCTCGTTGCGGCGCGTGGAACTGAGGGTGAAACAGTGGGTAATTGTTTCATCTGTCTTACGAGGGGAAAGGTCCGAAGAAAAGGAAGAAAGAAAAAGAAAACATTGGAAATTTTTCGCGCAAACGTAACTCACGCGATGTTACCAACGGACATAAATTTCACTTTCCCGTTGAAAAAACTACTCCAGGCGTGTGCGAGTGGAGTACACTCCATTCCGGGGGAATCGCGAATTTCAGCTCGACGAATTCCCCTTCCCCCGAATGTTGAACAATTTTTAGCGTTGACTCGAACGAAGTTTCGATAAGCACTGCTTGTAATTTCTACTGATATTTTTAAATTTGTTCCGAGCCTCTACCATTATAGTGAAACTGTTAGACGTCGCCACTTATCAGGAACTGTTTTATTGGTTTTTTCTTTTTTTTTTTTTTTGTTTCGCTGTAGCGATGTTTAACAAGTTGATCACTTCTTCTGAGCTATGTCAAAGACGTTCCACGCAAAGTTTCTTAATAAATGTATATTTTTCACCATTTACTGGATACGCGTGTTTCTCTAAACAAAATTCCAATATCTTACACAGAGATTTGTCTTTCATGAATATTCATAATAATATCAGAGGAAAAGAAGAGGGTTGTTTTCACCCCCAGAACCGTTTCTCGCCAAGCAAAAGAGAATTGCTTCGTCGTTACAGCTCTGTATAAAATACACTTGACAAAAAAAAAAAAAAAAAAAAAAAGTGACAAAACTTTGTTGAACTTAGTTCCCTTGTCCGAGAAGAAGAGGGTGGAGGGGTGGTTCTCGCGGAGAGTGTGGAGCAAAGGGTGAAACGTCAGAAAGGAAATGTTGGCGGACACGCGGCCCCGGCGATGGATACACAGAGAGAGAGAGAGAGAGAGAGAGAGAGAGAGAGAGAGACTGGGTTCGTAGAACCGTAGGAAAACACAGACGAGTTGACGAGTTGAATGGGCATTCAACGAGCCCATAGTTTGGGTCGCAGCCGGCCGCTACTCAATGCTGTACACAAGTGCGGTCGGTACAATGGCCGAAGCGCCGTGGTCTTTCTACAATACCACCGTTGGAAATGGCCACGCGATAAATTCCTGCAACTTTTATCGAATAGGAGAGAGAGAGAGATAGGGAGAGGGAGAGAAGAGGAGGAGAAGGAGGGTTAACAGGCCGGCGGAATATTGTGAAAGTTCTGTCTGGCGCTCTGGTAGTTGCCGGCCGACTGGCCTTTGCAACTCGCCACCGAAAACCCTCGGCCGTCCACCTTGCTCGCCCTTTCATCCACGTACCCACTTCTTTCCACCCGGTGACTTTCTTTTCAGAGGCATCATCGGAACGCTCAGAGGCTCGGCTCGACTCGACTCGCGCTTATCCTATGTCCCGAGAATCGTTTCCCGGCAAATTTCGCTTCTCGAAACATCAGCTTGCAAGAATTTACTTTCAATAGGGTGCACAGTGTCTGGTATCTTGACCAGTGCCATTTTTTACTGTCTTCTGCTCGCGTTATTTAGTAGAATTTCTCCTCCTTCTTGTCCTCTTCGGGCTGAATAAGCGATGCGTAACAAGAAACTGACAAGTTTTTGTACGCTACGCAGTACTTCTGACTCTGTCTCTGGTCTCGTACAATTTTCAGTGATACGAGTCGACGTTTCGCGAATACGTCGTGCCTCGTTTTCAGACGTGCATACGTTGATCCAAGGAATTTCGGGGATCCTCCTCTTGCATTCAGTCGTTGACAGTTTCCAGTGAATCGATCGAGTTACATACGACGCGTGTGATCGTCCGCGCGTTCAGTTCACTGGCCCTCGGCTCAATCTTCAGTAGTACGTGTCAATGTTTGACGAATACACGCGCTTTGACTTTGACACGTGCTTGACTTGAGGCAATCGTAGTCGTCCGTAGGTTCGGTGGCGAGCTACCTCGTCGTGATCGTTTAACAGGCGAGATCAATTCAACGAATTCAGCGAATTCAACAAAAACAATACGAGAATCTTTGCTTCTCGTGTTTTTCGACGATTCATCGTCGATGTCAAAGTTAACGAGCACTCTGGTGTCGGAGATCTCCATCGAAATCATTGTACGAAAATATCACGTACCACTCACAGTTACAACTTTGAACCGCGTCCCGAAACAAGGAGCAAACTGATTGCTCGATTAGGCTTTCGTCCTCCCGTGACAAAGGGAAATGACGGAGAAGCGAAAGAAAAAGACGAAAGAGAGAAAGAGTGGAAAAAAAAAGAAAGAATAAATGCGAGAATCGCTGGAAGGTCGCCGGAGATCGAGGCATCTAAATAAGTAGCTCCGGTTGGAAGTAACGGAGGCGGAAACATCGTCGAAAACCGTTCGTAGCCCGCATCCGAAAGATGCGGGTAGTTCTCTGGCAATTATACTAATGGAGATTGGGCTCCGGTCTGTCGGTGGAAGATACCTCCCAGCCGGAGGAGCGAGCAGCAGCATTTGGATCGTGTTGGATCGAAGACGGTGAAAGACAGAGCGAGAGAGAGAGAGAGAGAAAGAGACAGAGAGAGTCAGGAAGCAGAAACAGAAGCAGAAGCTGCAACGAAAAGAAGGAGACACTGGACGAGGGTGGAAAGGAGAGGGAAGATCTGGAAGAAACTAAGTAGACGAAGGAGAAAGTAGGGTAAGAAGGGGGAGGGTTCTCGCGCGGCGGTGTAACGGCGAAAACGGACGGAACGGAGTTGAAAGAGCAGGGAAGGAAGGAGTTTGTACGTCGAGTGAAAAGTGAGCAGCATTTGAAGAGGAAACCTTCTGGTTATCCGGAGAGAAAGGAAGGGATAGCCTTCCAGACGAGGCGGGCCAAGCCGGTCCGGGCCGGGGCGCAGATGGTAGTGGGTTCCACACTGCCGAAAATAAGAAGAGCAGTAATGAATGAGCCTGGCTGAAGAGCAAGGGGGCCGCCACCATCACCACCGCCAGGCAGCAGAAGAGGAAGAGAGGAGATGTTGAAGTGTATAAGAAGAGCGGGCTCCGGGAGTTCTAAGAGTCGTACGGAACACCGAGAGCCAATGAAAGCTGCCGAAAAGTGCTTTATACGGGAACTGCATTCAAACGAAAAAGTATATATATAGCGCGTTTATTCGCCGGTGTAGCGTAGCGGCGCTGCCGGCTGTTCTCGCTGCTTTGATCTTGCTTCCGCGCGAGCCCTGAGAAGCGGAGGAAGGGGGAACACACGCTCCTCCGTGTCTCCGCGCATTATCCCCGTTGGAACAATATCGAGACGATGACGGAAATAATCTCGTGCACGATGTTGCGGTACAATGTTAAACTACATTTTTAAATTACATACAAACTCAATTGATTTTACGCTCGCGTCGATTAGTTGAGCGAATGAAAAAAAAAAAAAAGAAAAAAGAAGAAGAAAAACAAAAATTGGATCCCGTGTCTTCCAATTACAATTTCCATGTTTCCGTATCGTAACAATTCCGCGTTTAATAACCGACGAGAGAATTAAATCCCTTTCCACGGGGGTAAACGAGGGCCCTGGATTTTCACGGAACGCGGTGCGGCGTTAGTCGACGAACAACATCTGCCGTGCCAGGGTTAAAACTAGCGAATAAGCGGGCCCGGGATATCCGGTCCGACTCGATGGTTGAAAATCGAGTCTGGAAACGCTATCCCGGCCTGGCCGGTCGGCCGACGAATTAATTTATCACCCGCGTTTCCCAGTGTCTGTTGGACGAAACAACGAGCAGGAGGAGCACGCTCGGGCTTTCGATGGGTAACACGGTCACGGTACGTTGAACTATTAAGCGGAGGTTACCGATCGATCGCATAATACGAGACGTCTGCGAATTTGATCGGTCGTATCCGAGCCAAATTTCTGTAATCGGCGCAAATGATTGCAGTCTGCTTTATACGCGGCCCTCGAAGCTAAGCCCCGTACACCACCCCCTACGTTGTAGTATAACGTCACTATGCCGGCCACAATTGGAGTAAATATTTGAACGCTAATTGAACTATTCTCCCCGCTGCGTATAACGTAGGCCGCCTGCTAAACAGCCAGCACTCGATTGTGGCCGATCATAATGGAAACATCGTTACGATACGCGGCCGTGTTTCCATCGCGTTTTCGCGTCATTGGCATTCTTCGCCGCGAGTATCAATTCGCGATTGTCTTTTCATTCAGGCCGCGAGCCTACGCTCGAAAGAGAAACATATTTATTACGCGCCGTCGGGCAGCGAGCGTCCAAATGCAGCGCGTTTCGTCGATCTCGACTGCGACTGAGGTAGTTTCAAATGCAATTGAAATGCATTTGGAGAAAGAAAAAAAAAAAAAAAAGAGGATTTGGAGCTCGGTGGGATGCTTTTTGCGACATCAAGTACACAAATTGAAACAGCCTTCCGCCCCATACTTCGGTCTCATTTTTGTGGGACTCCGCTCGCGCGAATGTACCATTAATTCGAAATTATTGACTCGGCGGCAAATGTCCGCGGCCTGATTTATCAGTTCCTCGTTTTCATTCCGATGTATTCAAACGAGTACCGAGTGTATCGCTCCGAATTGCTAATATACACCGCGGCATAACCGTAAAATCTATCGAGTGCTAAAGATTAATCGTTCTTAATGAACCGTCGCGGTTCACCGCCGCTCTATTCAATCTTGTTTGGCAAAATATTTGCCGAGAGCGTACCACATACACACGTGTGCGTATGTGTGTATGTATATATATATATATGTATATATATATATATATATATAAAATATACACACATGCATATACAGATGGCGGAGGGGGAAGGTAACCAGGCACGAGAAGATATCGTCGTTGGCGCCGGAAACGATGCTCTGTTGACGTTCATCCGAAATGGAGATGGAACGTTGGGGGTTCCACTCGCGTTCACGCTGAAGGCAGACGGCACGTTGCGTGTAAATCCTTTACGCGTGTATGCGTAAGCGCTAATGAGCCGGAACAAGCTACATGGCGTAGCTTCGACGTCGGTACCGGAGCGTGTTTGCACGCAGAATCCGCTCCATTGGGACAACCGTGCACCAAACCCGTCCTACCCACGGCATATACGTCAATCGAACGTGCAGAACTGTCCGGCAGGCTGCGTCGCGATCGTGTCGCGCCGATTAAAACCAAAACTCCCCTGCCCCCCCTCCCCCCCTCCCAAAGATTAGGACCTTCTTCCCGTAAAACGGGACGTTTCATTAGGGGAATTCAGACGAAATTGTAGAAACTTTAACGAGTTTTGCTTCGCGCCGAAAGTATATTTGGTCGTGACAATTTTAAAAAAACGATCCAACAAGTTCTCCAAGAGTTGGAACTTTCTTCTCGTAAAATAAAAATACGAATAGTTCAACTGCTGTCGGTGGGATTATTTGTCAGGGAAATGAGAAAAAAATTGCAAAAATTTTAATAACCTGTCAGCGGCTGTAACTTTTTGGCAATATTTGCATTCTGCTTCGCGCTGAAGTTATCAAAATTTAAAAAAAAGAACGAGTAAACTTTTAAATAAATAGATATAATAGCACAACAATTTTATATAATAATTTATAACAATTTTAAATAAATAAATAATAATAGAGGGAATTTTCCCGCAACACGGCAAGAGCAATTGCGAAAATACGATAAGGAAATTTTTATTTAACATACTTAGGAAATTATGTTACACACTAGGTAACACATTGATGACCAACAGCCTGAACTGCAACAGCTTAAGTGTATATGTACATTTAACGTCCTTTCATGTACTTTGACCATTTATTTGCGCATATATAAAAACATTCGGAGATACAGAATTATTCGAATTTCACTACGTCCAAGACTCGTTTTTTCGACTGCGAAAAAAATTATTTAAATCTTTGAAAATACGTCTAACAAAAATTCGGAATTATCTCATCATTCTCACCACTTTGGTGTTGGTTCTAGTGTTAATTAACAATTCCGAGAGACGGAACAAGAAAGCGTTCGCGCGCGTACTGGAAGTCGGCCATTCCGCAACTCGCGTCGCGAGGCTGCCGCACTATATCAACAGTTAATTGGCGAAACGCCCGGAGGAGAAGCAGCCAGCGAGCATCGCTGAAGGAATCCGCGTTTGATTTCCCGCGGAACCGGGACACGTCGCGTCGCGGATATTGTAACTCGGATGCCTCGCGTTCGCCTAACTGCGAACTGCCGCTTCCTCTCTGTTTTCGCTTCCGTCGTAGCTTCTGTCGTCGTCGTTACGTCCTCTCTTTACGAGGCGCAATTACGCGGAACGTAATTAAAATTAGTGGAGGGAGTTTTAATGGAACTCGCGCGCGCGACACCGAGATCGATGAAACGAAATCGCGAGATAGTCGGGAGACTTGGTGTGGCGCAGACCTCCGGGCTTTTAATCCACCTAATATCGAAATAACACGCGCGTCCACAATTACCGCGAATCGAGCTGTATGCATGTTTATTACATGCGAGATTTGGGGCTCGTTGATGTTTCGGACGTTCGCCGATTTATCACCTCGAGGATTTGTACAACAGAAGCGGCGAGGCTGCACGAGAGTCTGCCGGTTTCTCCACCATGAAAATTAGTTTCGCTGCGGGCGGCTTTTGGTGGGCCACACAAACTACTTTCCCCATTTTCCTTCGACTCTAACAGTTAGAGTAAAGAAAACAATTTAAATAGATCTGATAGTATTGTGGCCGCGACACGCAGTGGAGGGGATAGCGCTAGCGATCAGAAAAGTGGGGGCAAAGGCCGCCAGTCAGCCACCACTGATTTATACAGTAACGTGTGCAATTCAATTCGTCCGTGCGGTTTTGATGCGAAAACCGGTGAAATCGGTGGATAAAAGTTGCGCTCGCCTCTCCGCCCCTCCGAACCTCGTGTTCTTTGTGCCAGCCTAGTATCTTAGTAGGGAGGATTACACATCGATACACAAACTTCGTAACGTGGCACCGAAGAGCAGGATTCATTAATAACGTCCTGCCGTGGATGAAAAAAAAAAAGAAGGAAGAAAAGGAAAGAAAGAGAGAGAGAAAGAGGAGGAAAAAAGCGACGAAGCTGAGAATAATTCCAAGTCAATGGCCGCTCTGGAACCGACCGATATCGCGCGTACCGGCCGTGGCCAGCCGCTACCGACCTTTCTCCTCGATATATCGTTGAAATCGTTCAACGGCAGGCTCGTCCATTCTCCCGGAGCGTGGAAAAAATTGGCGATACCCTTCGAGTACCTACGGACAGCCAGAGCGAGAGAGATGGAAAAGGAGGATATTGGTATTCCACGGCGAGAAAGAAGGATAGTGGGAACTCGGGGGCAGCTGACTCGTAAATAATAGAGTGGTTGGTGGAACAAATCCACGCGTAAGCCGCGTCATAAGGTCCTCCTCTTTGGTCGACTCTTGAACACGGCGTGAGAGCCGAGAGAGCCGAGAGGCCCTCGAGAGTAATCGGTTAGTCGCGAAGGTGTGCCTCATCGAAATACCGTGAGCTTCTCTCTCTCTCTCTCTCTCTCTCTCTCTCTCTCTCTCTCTCTCTCTCTCTCTCCCTCTAATTCTCTGTTGCTTCGATGGAGTTGGCTCCATAAGTCGGGCACTACAGGTAACGCGCGCACCCTCCTCCCTCCCCCTTGGCATAGACAGTGAAGCACGCTCTTATATTTTATGCAGCAGTTTATAGAGATATATCGGCCGTCTAGCGCGACGGCATAAGTCAAAACCTACTTTACCTAATGGCCTCCTGGCGACCTCCCTTCCTTCGTCTATCTATTCCCTTTCTCTCTCTCTCTCTCTCTCTCTCTATACGACCACGTGAAGTAAAGCTCGCTGTTCGTGAAAGCTCGCAACGCAGCGAGAAGCTGTCCCTTTCGACGATGTCGATGTCGCCGTTGTCCTTCTCCTTGTCTTTCTCTTTCTATTTCTCGTCTGCCACTGCTCCGCCTTACGATCTCTCTCTCTATCTCTCTCTCTCTCTCTCTCTCTCTCTCTCTCCCCGTGCGTGTATTCCATCAAAATTGCATTTCCAATTGCGCGAGCTTTGGCGCTCTCTGCCACTCGGGATATCTATTTTCCTTTATTTCCACCGTCTTCCTTCCTCCGTCTTTTTCCACCTTTTCTTCTCGCCTCTCGCCGCGCTCGCGACTCTCCTTATTTTTCCGCGTTGCAACGTTCGAATTGCCGTACAGCGAAACTTTGTAGCGCACATAATACATAGTCGTTTTATGCTAAGCGTTCGAATAATTCCACGAGTTGGCTATTACCGCCGCGAATAGGTAAAGGACGCGACGTTTCGTCGCGTTTTTTTTTTCTTTCTTTCTTTCTTTCTTTCTTCCTTCCCGGTGAACACTGGAATTCCCATTTCTTTTTCAAAATCGCTGCAACAAACGTAACAGTCTCTCGCGTTCTCGCGTTGTTTGCCCCACGTAGTAGTACCGTGGGACACCAAAGTGGAAATTTAGCTCTTTCCGTAACCGTTCTATTATCACCGGCACAATTTGTTCTTCGCACCGAATGTTGACCTTTACGACGGCAAATGCATGAAATTATGCAACCGCGTTCCGCTAACAGCTCAAACGAACGACCGTGGAAGCAGTTAAAGCGACGGCCAAAGCTCCTAAACCAACGCACGCTGCTGAAATTCTCTTGTTTAATAATCGACACCCGCACGATCCCTTAACATCCTCGACCGTGCCCCTGTACACACACACACACACACACACACGCGCGTACGCTGGTCTCTCTGTCGTGCGCGAACATTCTCGTCGTTGCCAAGACGACATACGTTGCAGGTGGAATCGAGTTCCAATTGCATAATTCTGCATTTGCATTTTGTTGCTACGAACAGGTTTCGTTAAACCTCGAGTCGATCCTCTTCGTACGAATCCAACCTGTTCACCTCCGCTCGGTGTAAATTTTTCAATGTAATTAAAAGTTTCGTCTTCCGTTAAATATTATAATAAACAGTCTGCGTGTTTTTCCGCGTTGTACGCGTCGTTGTGTGCATTATTTTTTTTTTGTTTCCTTTTCTTTTTGCAGTCTAGCGATCGGCGTTGAATTTCTTATAAAGGAAACTTCGTCACAAGCAGACGGCTCGGTTGAATCTGATTAGAGGTTTCTTTCGCCCCTTTAAATATTACAACGACGAAACTTTATTCCGTCCGCGGGATTATCGGAAACTCGCGATCTCCGTCTACTGAATCAGTTACAGGCGAGCGAGTTGGAACTGCCGCGAGCAATCTCGTTGGTAAAAATAATTATTCTTTGTCTCTGCCCCCTGCACCCTGCCCCCCTCGTCTCGCTTGCAAGCGCGTGGCCACTTTATCTGTCCCATTACATCTCTTCATCCAGCAAAGCGCGCGGAATAAATAGTGACTGACAAGTTAGTTCGAACACGCATTCGTTCTCGATCGAACTCACCTCCGATTCCTCGCGATCGTCCAACAGAGAATTCCCAAATTTTCTATATTTTCCCGGTGTACCGCGCGAATCTTCTCTTCGACGAGGTCGAGTCTATTCAGAGCTCGCTCCGATTCTCGTATCGCGAACGCAAACACGAGTCTCGCAGAGGGGGCTGGCACGGTATTACCCGCGTACACACGCGGCGTCGGGTTACGTGCATTCGCCTACACGCACTTAAATATATATATATATATATTTATATATTCGACAAACGCGTGCGTATATTTACTTTGGCGTACACGGATGAAAAGAGAGGAGCGAGGAAGGAAGAGAGAGAGGGAGAGAGAGAGAGAGAGAAAGCTGCGACACGGAGCTAACTTCGCGAAACAACGTGCCGTGGAACCAAACACACACAGAGTTCACCGCCCTCCACGTACGCCGATCACCGCTGCTGTCTCCGCGCGCCGGATCACGCGCGTACACTCGACATAATTGCACTGCCGCGATTAATAATTAGACGCGCAATTGGGCGTCAACTGAAATCCGTACGCGTACCGGTGATTCGATTTATCGAGCCGGCGTTGGCGCGCTTCGTCGCGAACCGGCCCCCGGTATCGATTTCTCGTCAGGCTGGCGCGAGAACTCGCGTACGACTGCGTCTTACTACGGAGAACCGGAGGACATTCCGCGTCCCCGCGTCCCCGAGATCTGCAAGAAACTAGACTGACGTTCGACTGAAATTTTTCTTTCTCTTCTTTTCCTTTTTTTTTTCTTCTTCTTCTTTCTCCTTGACGACCTATTTGTAGACTCGTTGTTGCTCGAGATAAATGACGCAGATAGAGAGAGAGAGAGAGAGAGAGAGAGAGAGAGAGAGAGAAAGGAGCGCGCGGCGCGACTCTATCTATCCATCGTCAGATTTACCTCCATCTTGCGCCTCCCGCAGAGTTAACCGATTTAGTCTTGAATAATTTGCTAATCTGATTAGTAGTGTTGGATGAAAATTACAGATAGCTCCGGAGTTTCGCGTCGGTTCATCTAATTACCCTCTACGGCCGTGGCGTCTCTCTCTCTCTCTCTCCCTCTCTCTCGGGCTGGGTTGCCCGGGCGCTTTCCACGCCCGCTTCCTCGCCTCCTTCGCTCCGTGAGATCGGTTAAATTCATCGTAATAGAGCGATCTCCTATCGCATCGCGACGAACTCGCGTGTACGTATGTACGTGCACATCGATGATATTCTTTGCTCGCTGCTGGGACGATACTGTCCCAGCGTCGTGCAAAATCTTGATTCGAGAGTGTTGAACAGCGATTTCCCCGCGATATTTTGCCACGCGTTCCCATATATAACGGGGATACAAACACGCCTGTCCTCGTGTAATGTAGCCAGAAAATAGAACGTCGTAACTTTGCGACGAAACTAAATTACAACGCTGGCCAGGCGAAATGAATTTACGATAGAGTCGCCCCGCGTTCGTATCCTAGAACGGACGGTCAACGTTTGATGGAGAAAAATTCGTTCGATAGGCAAAAAAAAAAAAAAATATATATTCCATTTACAGCCACGACTGCGGGAATATCAATTTTCACGGTTCCTTGAGCGCCCGCTCTTGATACTACGAACCTGTTGTCTGTAAACCGAATGGCAAACGTAATAATGCGGCAACGAGCGAGAAAGCGATTGCCCCGCGTTCCTCTCCCCCTCCTCCCCGGATCAGAAATGCCATTTCGATCATCTGCCAGGATAGCTTTGGCCGCTCGCCAATCATCTGATTCCCCGCCGACTGTTTGACGTTTCTGTATTAATCCTGCTTGAAATCGTCCGTCGGCAGAGTCGCTTCTAACGCTTTAGAAGTTTAGAAGCCGGGTGGAAAAATTCGTGCAAGAGAGGCGATACACGCACACACGTAGAGAGCAGAAGGGAGGTGTCGCGAGGGGTGGGCGAGGCTACTCGGAAAATGGGACACACGACGTAGGCATTGTCCAGAGATAGGGGAGAGAGCGAGTTTCCTACGCCGGCAGGAAAAATAACACGCGCGAGAGGACAAATGGCGAAACGAGAAACACGAAATGAGGAGGAGGGTGCGCGCACGTTGCGAACAACGCTCCGAAAAGAGAGAGAGAGAGAGAGAGAGATTTCTCTCCAGTGAGAGCCGGATGGGGAGAGGAAGTCGGTCGCCTGAAACCGGCGAGCGCCGAGCGAACATGGGCAGATGCTCCATCATCGGCCAAATATCGCGCGGCAGTGGCCACGGCGATGGCTGCAAGCACGTGCGCGCGTTTCGTGAAATTTCGAGAGAGAGAGAGAGAGAGAGAGAGAGAGAGAGAGAGAGAGAGAGAGAGAGAGAGAGAGAGAGAGTATATGGGCGAAAGCCCCGGGGACAGGTAGCCGAGAGGACTTTATCAAAATTGAAACGCGACACCTTTGTTGGAAACTTCCTATCCGTCGGAAGCCAACGGCGAACACGAGAAGCGATACGCTCGAGTTTCTCTTCCGTCGTCGTCGTCGTCGTCGTAGTACTCCTCCTCGTCGTTCGTTCTTCTCCACTCGACGTTCGTCGAACCTTCGTCCTTCTCCTTGGTTTCGCGTTCCCCTAGTTTCGCAAGTCCCCTGCTCGCTGCATACACCGAGTCTTTAATCTTTAATCTTTCAAACGGTTCGCGAATCCAACCTGATGGTGGTTTTTGACGGCCACGGCTGGTTGGATTTTCAGTGGAACTAACGATCTTCTATATAGATTGAATATTTCAAATAAAGTCATTTGGTGTTTAAATGCCATAATATCGTCTGCAATGTACTAATACACCAACAATCGTATATAATTCATTCTCTGCGACGTATACTGAATATTTCAAATAAAAACTGTCCCAAGATCCATTCGTTTGGTGTTCAAGTGCCATGATAATTACTGTCTACGAAAACATACTGAATGTTTCAAATAAAAACGATCCCAAGATCCAGCCATTTGATGTTCAAGTGCCATAATAATTATTCGACCACTCTTTTATTATATCACTTATATATAATACCGAATATTTTAAATTAAAACTGTCCCAAGATTTAATCATTTGGTAGTTCGATTAAGTATGATTCACGTGAAATTTAGATATAAAATTGAAACGCACATTTTCTTACGCTCTACGTACAGCCTAAAGATCCACGATCCAATCGCAATAATCACTCGATCACGTTTCACGCATGCACGATGAATACAGATACTAAAGAACACGCTCGCGTTCACTAAAAGTTTCGATTCCTCGGAGCACACGAATTCGTCCAACAATTCGCTATTGCGTGCAAATACTTGTCGTTGCGCGACCAGTATTCTCGAATCGGTTCGGTTACACGGGCGACGAGAGCGAAAGAGTGGGAGTTGAGCCTTCTGGCGATCGGCAGCGGGTAAAAACGACCGATGAAAGAAACGGTATTTCCGTTTCCGCGGCGCGGGAGAAGGAGCGACGTAACAAGTTGCGCGACTGCGGGAGTGGAGTGCGTCTTCTCGCGCCTCCCCGTGCGAAACTACGTGCGGGAACTTTGGAATTTTATGCATGGCGTTTCGCTGTCGAAGTATGCCAACTCCATCCCGTCCCTTCCACCGTAAGAAATAGTTCCATCTTCCTGTAAACTTTCCCCTCGGTCCAATGGACTTTGCTTCTCTCTCTCTCTCTCTCTCTCTCTCTCCCTCGACGTGTCTATTCGCGAGGAAGCAGCAGTCGAGCGTATCCAACCCTCTCGTCGGTCGGATCGGGCTCCAGCTACCCGCGTCTCGCGAAAGAAACTTTGTCATCGAGGAACTCCGCCGAATATTTTCCTTGCTTACACGCGATCATCGACTGGCATTTTCCACCTTATGGCGCACTAATACGACGTCGATAGAAAACTTTCGCGGCGCGTACTCGGTCTATTCCATTCCTCGTCTCCTTCATCCCCCATACAGACAGTCACTATCGGCAACGTATTAGTCCGCGTTCGAAGTCCTGCGGCTTTTTTTTTTTTTGCAATTTGCAACCGCTTCTTTCAAGAGAGAGCTGGACTTCGGCCGGAATTTGGAATTGCTTCTTCCTTTGATGAAGACGAGTAGTAAGCAGTCTAGTACTCGTGTAATTTTTTGAATATCGAGCTTTATTTAACCCTTTCGTTACGGCAATCCGCTCCGCAGAGTTGACGCCACTGAACGGGAGGCACCGCGCCGCGAAGTGTGCACATCGGTAAACTGATTTTCGACGTACTTCTTTAAGTTTTACATAACGACATATTTGGAGACTTTGAAATTATTATAAATAATAATGCTCGTGCACATAGGTCATCGCGTGGATGCGTGGATATATCCGGCGGTGGTAACGAAAGGAACTAACCGAACTTCATTTTAACTTCTGATTCGAACGTTTCGCGTCGACACTTTAACATGCGTTCCATCTTCAATTTCTAACAACGCGTGATGGTAAAAAAACGTGCGTGCATTATTTCGGTTAAACGGCTCTGACACGAAAGTGTTAAATGTCAAAATGACCAGCGCGAGGCAGATTTAACGATCCGCTTAGGCTTCGCACATCCGCGACACACTCATCGTATTCCTATTGTATTCGTACGATATTCCCATTACATCCTATATAACGTTACAATGTCCGTCCGATATCGTTTGACGTGCAGAACGCTATAGGAATTTCATACGTTCTGCCTCGAGAGCCACGCAGGTTGAAACATCAACGCGGCTCATTGTACGATTATCGTATAATTAAAATCGTAATCATCGTTGTATTAATATCTTACCAAACCTGTTTTGAAACAAACAAAAAAAAAAAGAAACGTTAAAAATATAAAAATTGCAAATTTCGTAACTTTCGAGAGTTTCAAGTCACTAGACTGACTTAACTACCAAAATGATCATAATGAGCAATTTGTTATTGTTGTTGGATATTATATCACCGCCAATGTGAAACAGTGTATTTTTAGAGATGATTAAATGATTTTTCGTAGAGTGTACTTCGTACTAAATTCGTAATGTTTTTATTGTATATTTTAAAAAATTTGTTCCCTTCGCAAAAAATCATGCTCGAACTTAAGTTCAATTTAAAATTAATAAAATTAATTTTTCCTTATATTTTGATGTCTTTTTAACGAAAAAATAGGTGGGGGGAAACTTTTGGACCACCCTATACACAGTTCTTTATTTTTTTTATTCTTTTCACTTTAATATCTCTGATGGAAATTTTACATTGCAATCACTGAGCTTCAAAAGCGATTCAAATTTCCCATCAGACAAAATGGCCATCGATGCCCATATCCACCCTTATGGGGTGCGTCTTACAATTGGCTTTCTTAGGGCTGCGCGATAAATCGTGCTCCCTTTTTTCTTCGTTTCTTCGCGTTCGAATCGAAAGGAAAGACGGCCAGGACGGCAAGGATGAAACTTTCCGGCCATTCCTGCCGGTCCAGCCAGTTGAGAGCAGAGACCAAATCGGTATTACGGATATCGGTAAAATACCGATATTTTTAGGTTACGATTCGATTACGTTTGACGAAAACGAAATGGTGCGAATACTGGTATGATGCTATCAAAACTGCTGTTAGGTAGATTTCGGTAGATTTAGGTAATATTTCGGTATAATATCGGTAAATGAAATATTAATATATTGGAAGAGGAAAAGGAGACAATGCTTAAATGTTTTCATAACGCTGCTGATTTGATGACGCTCATACACGTACACATTGTTTATTTTAGCTTTTTTATTAGTTCTTTTTAATTTATTTATATTACTGGCTAGCAAATGTTAAGGGCTACCTAAGAAAATATTAATTATTGTTTATGTTAACAATTTTCAGGTTCAAATATTGTAGTTCTTCAAATGTCCGAATATTCTTGCCACGCTACATTTCGACATGGTTCAGTTTATTGTTTGACATTAAGAAAAGTATGTGCAATAAATAAATAAAATTTACGTTACTATAAACTATAATGAATGTTCTATTATGTTATTAAAAAATTAATCCAACTTTACAGTCGAAATCCACAACACTATTTTGAATAGCATCATGTTCGAATATTAATAAGAGTCACTGCACGTAGAAAATGAAAAATGTGTTTTCATCGGTAAAGCGATATATATTTCGGTATTTTTACCGTTGTGGACATCAAATACCGATAAAATACATATGGAAATACCGGTATGACTTATACCGGTATTAAAAACCGATTTCCCAAATAGCGGTTCTATTACGATAATATGGGAACAAATACCGGCATAATATCTAAACCTCGCAATATTTCGGTCTCTGGATATAATACCTAAACCTCAAAATATTTCGGTTTTCGATCTTCGGTTGAGAGTTCTCTCTCGTGGAGAGATGCCGGCTCGTAAGAGAAAGAGGAAAGGAAAATGGGCGAGTAAGAAAAAGGTGTAGCGAGCAACGCGGGGCCGAAAGTGCTCCGGCGTAGAATTGCTGCCCTCTATAGAAAAGATTAGGACTGGAAGAAGCCCGCCGATGTCCAGCGTGTCCTTTCCACTTATACCGGGACACGCCGAGGACACGCCTTCTCCACCGACCGTCTCGCTCCGCTCGAGATATCGAAAATAATATCGGGGGTTTTCACCGGGCGAGAAACTGAATTACGACGTAAGCTCGGACACGACTCGAGATACGATTGAGCAGAAACGATCACCGCCGAGGATCGTACCTCTCGTTCGATTCGTCTCCTCTCTCTCTCTCTCTCTCTCTCTCTCTCTCTCTCTCTTTCCTTCCTCTCCCGTATTCTCGTTTCTCCAGCCACCATTCTTCTCCAACTTTCAGGCGGAACGGATAAGCCAATAATACCACCATTTCTGCGACTCTGGCTTGTTGGAAAATAAAGGGGGTTGGTGGAGAGATCGCGGAGTGGGGAAAGTTAGGAGAGAGTATATAGGCCGGAGAGGCGAAACGAATAAAATCGGTTTGTCGTGATTTTCTTTCGGTCGTCATTGTATCGTGTGTACCTCTCTCTTTCTCTCTCTCTCTTGCGCGCGCGCGCGGTTCATCGCCACGAGCAATTGAATTTCCATTGCCGGGGCTTCGGCCAAACCCCGAGTATCTATCCTCGGGCGCATTTTCGGACGTTGTCGCGCCGCCGACTAAATCGAAGGTTTGCCAATTGCCAACGCCGACGCGGCGATCCGTTTTTTTTTTCCCCCCTTCTTTTCTTTTCCTTTTTTCTTCTTCCCTTTCGGCAATTAATCGCCGCGAAAACATGTCCCCCGTCGTCGATAATCGAATAACTCGCGTACGAGAACGCGCCACATGAAGAATTCTGTGCGAAAGCGCGGAATTTTTCATTTCGCCAACGGCCAAGATTGTTGTGAAACAACGGCGACGCGCCGAGTACAAAGAATCCCCTGCTATAATTATCGACTCTGAACACGAGAAATTATGTTCGCCGCCGTTATGTTTGTCTCGCGTGGAAAGGTGGAAGGGTGTAACGGCGATTCGAGGGAAATCGAAATTTTACAATGTGTCTTTGGCTTCCGCTTCGCGTCTCAGAACAAAAGTTCGGGGTGATCAAAATTGTTTCGTCATGTACAGACGTCAAATATTTATTGAATTTCTTTCTCTCGGCGTTTCCTTTCAGAGGACTTATCCATCACGCGAAACGAGAACCGAGAACCGCGAGTATGTTAGCGAGTATTGGACAATTCGTCATCCCTCGCTCGACGCGAGCTCTTCGCAGTTTTGCGAAGCAACTTCTAATGGAAATCGCGTGCACCACCGAGCCGCGTTACGATCGAGTTGGCCCGCGGTTGGCAGTTAACCGCGAAGTTAGTTCACCACGATGTACCTATACGTACGTATACGCACGTGCACACTTGCGCGGCGGCGATTCAGGTTTACGCGATTATCCCGATTAAACGCACGCGGAGCGGTTCGCGAGCCTGACAAAAATCTCGCGCGCGCACGGTCAAGAGGATTATTTTCAACGATTTGCGTTTCGGCCCGCGGCCGTGGTGTGTTTCCACGTTAATTATTCGGTACGAGCTACCGAACGAAAAAGAAAGAAAGAAAGAAGGAAAGAATTATGCAAATGCGACGAGAATAAAGTTACGTTACACACACACACACATACACACTGGCAATTGTATCATTAATGCCGCATGGAAGAGTGGTAATATCGTAGCAGAGGGCGATGAAAGATTTATGAGCGTGTCCAAAATCGTTACCGCCCGAAACTCTTCATCCTTTGATTGCATTATAATGCATCGTTGCCAGCCGGATAATTAAATTACAACCACTATTTTGTATAATTTCGATCAATGAAAATCCAGGCCGCGTGCCGGCAAACTCTCTGCCGGATACAGTTTCCAATTTTCCGTTTCGTTGTGCAAACACCGACGAGTCACCTTTCCGTCGATCGATACCACGAGTCGGATACAGGTATATCTCCGCGAGGGGAGACGTCGTCTCGTTTCCACTCTAAAATTCTTCCCCTTCGATTTTCTATCGATTTCTGTCGATCCATCCTCGATGACCACTTAAGCTGCGCAACCTGTCCTGCGGATGAACAGTTAATCCTCTACTGGCGGATCTCGGTTTGTTTAATTTTTATCGGGAGGAAGGTTCCTCGTTTGCATTCCTCTGGAGCGCGATGACGTCGTCATTAGGAGCTCTATTTCTTTGTGTTCTCCGTCGTAGTACGAGCAACGCAACTAATCGAAACCAAGTTGGTCGTAATGATAGGAAATTATTATTATTATATGTTTTTAATAATGTGAGTGAGTGGATCGTGGAGTGAAGTAATACTAAAATATATATTTGAAGTTAGTTTATAATGCTCATACTTTTGATTACTCGTTCTCTCACTTTCTCTTTCTCTCTCTCTCTCTTTGTGTATATGACTGATGGTTTCTCCTTTGACGACTGACTCCTCTGCCGTAGTCTTAAAACAAAAGACAACACACACATATACACATCATAGCCAACACTCACACAGTATTTAATTATCGTAATAATAATTGTATTTTTAATAACAGAAATACGTAGATAGGAAACGAGACGTTGTCAGGATAGTTTAATAATTTGCGTGTCGCGACGCGCGGGCTGCGCTTGCAAGAGAGAAAAAAAAAAGAAAAAGGATAGTTTTGCGAAAAATCTGCGAGCTTTTTCCCACTGGAGAACTCGCTGCTATGTAAATTTCAGCGTAAAGAGAGCTTGATAGGTGTTAATTTTTCACTCGTTTCGCTGAACGAATTTTCCCTGCCACGTTTCCTCCCTCCCTCTCTCTCTCTCTCTCTCTCTCTCTTTTTTTTCCTCGATTCGAGAATCTCCTTCGAATCGTCGAGTGTCGATGTCGGCGGAAAGATATTTGCGTCACTCCGCGAACAAACATTGTTACGTAGGTAGCGAGCGCCGAGCGTCGATATGCATTCTGTATTTAATCTCTTGGTAATTTCGTTAAACAAACACACGGGAGGGTGGTAGGCAATGGGTGGCGCGCGAGCGACGGATTCGCTCAAATTATTTTGCACGCACTCCGGGCTCGCGATTAAAAATTGCATTTCTCTGCGGCGGTGGGTATAACACCGACCGAGAGCCAACCCCATTATTGTAATGGAAAAATCATTCCCCGGCAGAGACGCGCCCCCGGGCGAAATTCTCGTTGCGTCCTTTTGTTCGCAAACAATCCGATTTAATGCAATCTTCGCGATGCGCCGCGCCCGCGTTGCCAACGGTTTAACACACAGTATAATTATTTCGCCGTTCATGATATTATTTACGCCACCGTATACACACACACACACACACACACACACACACACCGGTACGCGCTGGTTTGGTTTAATCCGTCATATCGACGCGTGTCTTCCAGTCCCGTGTCTTTTCTCGCGTTTCAAACACACGTTCGAATCCAATTCGTCGCCGAGAAGTAACAGTAAATAAAACAGAAGTAACAGTGGAAGATATTTTATCGTGTGACACTTCGTTTAGCAACGAAGTACCCCGAGTGTATTCGATATAATATAATATAATATTTTTCTAATATGTATAGAAAATTAAAAATTATATTGGTGAAAAGTTTTATTGTCTGAACAATACCTTCGTGTTTCACCGTGCGGTCAGATCCAATGATGGGACTGTTACTCCTGTAAAAAATGGAAAATTATATTAGTAAAATGTCGTCTGAATGATTAATAAAATAATATTCGTGTTTCGAATACTAATACACTGATGAGACAATTACTTTAAGAATAAATACAGTGAGAGACACGTGGATTTGTATAATGCGTTTCTATTACAGAAAATTAAAAATTACACTGGTGAACTATTGTCTGAACAAATTATTAAACAATATCTTCGTATTTCACTGTGCGTTCAGGTCCGACGATGGGACTGTTACTCCTGTAAAAAATGGAAAATTATATTAGTAAAAATGTCGTCTGAATGATTAATAAAATAATATTCGTGTTTCGAATACTAATACACTGATGAGACAGTCACTTTAAGAATAAATACAGTGCGAGACACATGGATTTGTATAATGCGTTTCTATTACAGAAAATTAAAAGTTACACTGGTGAACTATTGTCTGACTAAAGTGTTAAACAATACCTTCGTATTTCACCGTGCGGTCAGGTCCGACGATGGAACTGTCACTCCTGTAAAAAAAAAAAAGAATGGAAAATTACATCAGTGAAATATTGTCTGAATAAAGTATCAAACGATATCTCCGTGTATTTGAAATCCGACGACACGACTCCTCCATCGTTTCGCGAATATACATAATTCCAACGTGGAAGACCAAAGATCCCGTTAAAAGTAAAATAATAGTGTTTAAGTAAAACATTAAATAACATAAACGGAAGCCTGGGCAAACTTGGACAGGTTGCACACCGAATTATTTAAAAACGTAAAGCGAAGCGTAAAACGTGGAGGAACGACCGAGTATCGCAGACGGATGAAGCGAGAAGGGAAGCGAATCGACCATAGTCGGGGACCGTCCGCCCTTCCGTCTGCCTCTTCTACTTTCGCCCTCGCGCTCCTGACACTCGACGCTCCGTTTCGTTTCGCTCCCTATTACGAACCGCGGTAATAGCCTTTATAATCGGAAATTTCTCCGGCGTATAGAGAGGGCTAGGTTTCCCGCGAGCGGAGTGGAAAACCAGAGTGAACGAGCTGGGCAAATGATAGAGGTAGGGAGAATGTTGGAAGTGGAATCGAGGTCGTCCCGCGGGATTACTTGGCTTGCCGTTTCACTTCGAGGAGACGTCCGGCCATTAAATGGTCCGATATTGATGCAACAGTGTCGCTGGGAACAATGTGACCGTGCCGACGAAGAGGAGGAGGAGGAGAAGGCCGCGCGTAGAGAAATCCTCCCCGGAACGAAAAAAAAAGAACGGAAGAAGGGAAGCAACGCGAGGGAGTAAATCGGATTCTGGATCTGGGAATCTCGGCGAACGACGAGTCAAGCGAAATCTGGCGAACGTGGAATTGCCGGGGTTAGGTAAAACGCGAGAGATAAGGGAGAAGGTTCGCCCCCCCCTCTTTCTCCTCCTCCTCCTCCTCCTGCCGAGAACCGGAGGAAGGAATCGATTGTTCGGCCGAGAAGCGGCGAACAGCCGCGCGGCGCGATATATTGAAAAGCATTCCGCGAAATAGAAACGGGCTATCTCTCGTCGTGGCGCTGAGACGCTGAAATGTCGTTAACGACATTTACGTTACGTTAGAATCGGCTTTTCTCTTCTCTTCTCTTCTCTCCCTCCCTCCCTCCTCCTCCTCCTCCACGGTGTTAAAAATACTGGCGGCAAGAATGTATATGGGGCGTTTCGAGAAGTTTACCGCCGTCAGTTTATTTTCGAATGAAACAGTTTCGTGATCCCGTGTCCTACATTACGCCTTCGTTCGCTATCAAATTTTTGCGATCGTTGCGCGAACACACGTTGAGAACAATTGCCGATAGTAAGTTGATCGTGAACGATCAATGTTCGATCTTAATGAACGATTAGTTAATAACGTGTAATTGCAGGATGCTTCGAAGTCGTTCGTAATTCGTGCGTGAAACGTAATTTGTGCTTCAAATCCGCATCGGCTTTCATTTCAATATCGCGTACAATAAATATCCAGCCCAATTTTTCGGGAGAACCTCGTAAAATCACGGCCAGCCGCCTCTGGCCAGCCATTAGCCCGGCATTAAAAAAAAA